>NW_028259137.1:4297500-4302500 GCF_977971745.1 Zootermopsis nevadensis | reverse complement strand
CTAACCTAACCTAACCTAACCTAACCTAACCTAACCTAACCTAACCTAACCTAACCTAACCTAACCTAACCTAACCTAACCTAACCTAACCTAACCTAACCTAACCTAACCTAACCTAACCTAACCTAACCTAACCTAACCTAACCTAACCTAACCTAACCTAACCTAACCTAACCTAACCTAACCTAACCTAACCTAACCTAACCTAACCTAACCTAACCTAACCTAACCTAACCTAACCTAACCTAACCTAACCTAACCTAACCTAACCTAACCTAACCTAACCTAACCTAACCTAACCTAACCTAACCTAACCTAACCTAACCTAACCTAACCTAACCTAACCTAACCTAACCTAACCTAACCTAACCTAACCTAACCTAACCTAACCTAACCTAACCTAACCTAACCTAACCTAACCTAACCTAACCTAACCTAACCTAACCTAACCTAACCTAACCTAACCTAACCTAACCTAACCTAACCTAACCTAACCTAACCTAACCTAACCTAACCTAACCTAACCTAACCTAACCTAACCTAACCTAACCTAACCTAACCTAACCTAACCTAACCTAACCTAACCTAACCTAACCTAACCTAACCTAACCTAACCTAACCTAACCTAACCTAACCTAACCTAACCTAACCTAACCTAACCTAACCTAACCTAACCTAACCTAACCTAACCTAACAACCCAACCTAACCTAACCTAAGCTGACGTAACCCAACACATGCTAACCTAACTATTAGTTACTTCTGACGTATTGCAATGTTGTCAAAAATAACCGTACCGTGCGTAACATAAGTTAGGCGTGCCGAAACGTGACATATAGATCACGCGTGCTCAAGCGTGACAGCGTGTCTATGCGTGACCTAACGCTCCCGTCGTGACAAGGGATCATCATAAGTGTCGTAATATGACGAAGATTTACAAATCGTGACCATGCGTGACAAAGCGTGACTAGGCGTGACAAAGCGTGACTAGGCGTGATTTACTGTAAAGGCTTGAAGATATGTGGCCAGAAGTGTCGGAAGATGACGAATTATGCAAAGCGTGACCATGCGTGACTAAGCGTGACTAAGCGTGACTTTGCGTGATTTACTGTAAAGGCGTGACGAAATGTGGCCAGTATATTCGAAAAATGAGAAATTTAAACAAAGCGTGACCATGCGTGACAAAGCGTGACAAAGCGTGACTGGTCGTGACGTACTGTAGCGGCGTGACGAATTTTGGCCATAAGTGTCGAATCGTCACAAAAATTTTCAAAACAATGCCAAACGTAAAAATACACAAACCTAACCTAACCTGACCTGACCTGACCTGACCTGACCTGACCTGACCTGACCTGACCTGACCTGACCTGACCTGACCTGACCTGACCTGACCTGACTTGACCTGACCTTACCTGACCTGACCTGACCTGACCTGACCTGACCTGACCTGACCTGACCTGACCTGACCTGACCTGACCTGACCTGACCTGACCTGACCTGACCTGACCTGACCTGACCTGACCTAACCTAACCTAACCTAACCTAACCTAACCTAACCTAACCTAACCTAACCTAACCTAACCTAACCTAACCTAACCTAACCTAACCCAACCCAACCCAACCCAACCTAACCTAAGCTGACGTAACCCAACACATGCTAACCTAACTATTAGTTACTTCTGACGTATTGCAATGTTGTCAAAAATAACCGTACCGTGCGTAACATAAGTTAGGCGTGCCGAAACGTGACATATAGATCACGCGTGCTCAAGCGTGACAGCGTGTCTATGCGTGACCTAACGCTCCCGTCGTGACAAGGGATCATCATAAGTGTCGTAATATGACGAAGATTTACAAAGCGTGACCATGCGTGACAAAGCGTGACTATTCGTGACAAAGCGTGACTAGGCGTGATTTACTGTAAAGGCTTGAAGATATGTGGCCAGAAGTGTCGGAAGATGACGAATTATGCAAAGCGTGACCATGCGTGACTAAGCGTGACTAAGCGTGACTTTGCGTGATTTACTGTAAAGGCGTGACGAAATGTGGCCAGTATATTCGAAAAATGAGAGATTTAAACAAAGCGTGACCATGCGTGACAAAGCGTGACTAAGCGTGACTTTGCGTGATTTACTGTAAAGGCTTGAAGATATGTGGCCAGAAGTGTCGGAAGATGACGAATTATACAAAGCGTGATCATGCGTGACAAAGCATAACTAAGCGTGACTATGCGTGATTTACTGTTAAGGCGTAACGAAATGTGGCCAGTATATTCGAAAAATGAGAAATTTAAACAAAGCGTGACCATGCGTGACAAAGCGTGACTAAGCGTGACTTTGCGTGATTTACTGTAAAGGCGTGACGAAATGTGGCCAGTATATTCGAAAAATGAGAAATTTAAACAAAGCGTGACTATGCGTGACAAAGCGTGACAAAGCGTGACTGGTCGTGACGTACTGTAGCGGCGTGACGAATTTTGGCCATAAGTGTCGAATCGTCACAAAAATTTTCAAAACAATGCCAAACGTAAAAATACACAAACCTAACCTAACCTGACCTGACCTGACCTGACCTGACCTGACCTGACCTGACCTGACCTGACCTGACCTGACCTGACCTGACCTGACCTGACCTGACCTGACCTGACCTGACCTGACCTGACCTGACCTGACCTGACCTGACCTGACCTGACCTGACCTGACCTGACCTGACCTGACATGACCTGACCTGACCTCACCTGACCTGACCTGACCTGACCTCACCTGACCTGACCTGACCTGACCTGACCTGACCTGACCTGACCTAACCTAACCTAACCTAACCTAACCTAACCTAACCTAACCTAACCTAACCTAACCTAACCTAACCTAACCTAACCTAACCTAACCTAACCTAACCTAACCTAACCTAACCTAACCTAACCTAACCTAACCTAACCTAACCTAACCTAACCTAACCTAACCTAACCTAACCTAACCTAACCTAACCTAACCTAACCTAACCTAACCTAACCTAACCTAACCTAACCTAACCTAACCTAACCTAACCTAACCTAACCTAACCTAACCTAACCTAACCTAACCTAACCTAACCTAACCTAACCTAACCTAACCTAACCTAACCTAACCTAACCTAACCTAACCTAACCTAACCTAACCTAACCTAACCTAACCTAACCTAACCTAACCTAACCTAACCTAACCTAACCTAACCTAACCTAACCTAACCTAACCTAACCTAACCTAACCTAACCTAACCTAACCTAACCTAACCTAACCTAACCTAACCTAACCTAACCTAACCTAACCTAACCTAACCTAACCTAACCTAACCTAACCTAACCTAACCTAACCTAACCTAACCTAACCTAACCTAACCTAACCTAACCTAACCTAACCTAACCTAACCTTAACCTAACCTAACCTAACCTAACCTAACCTAACCTAACCTAACCTAACCTAACCTAACCTAACCTAACCTAACCTAACCTAACCTAACCTAACCTAACCTAACCTAACCTAACCTAACCTAACCTAACCCAACCCAACCTAACCTAACCTAAGCTGACGTAACCCAACACATGCTAACCTAACTATTAGTTACTTCTGACGTATTGCAATGTTGTCAAAAATAACCGTACCGTGCGTAACATAAGTTAGGCGTGCCGAAACGTGACATATAGATCACGCGTGCTCAAGCGTGACAGCGTGTCTATGCGTGACCTAACGCTCCCGTCGTGACAAGGGATCATCATAAGTGTCGTAATATGACGAAGATTTACAAATCGTGACCATGCGTGACAAAGCGTGACTAGGCGTGACAAAGCGTGACTAGGCGTGATTTACTGTAAAGGCTTGAAGATATGTGGCCAGAAGTGTCGGAAGATGACGAATTATGCAAAGCGTGACCATGCGTGACTAAGCGTGACTAAGCGTGACTTTGCGTGATTTACTGTAAAGGCGTGACGAAATGTGGCCAGTATATTCGAAAAATGAGAAATTTAAACAAAGCGTGACCATGCGTGACAAAGCGTGACAAAGCGTGACTGGTCGTGACGTACTGTAGCGGCGTGACGAATTTTGGCCATAAGTGTCGAATCGTCACAAAAATTTTCAAAACAATGCCAAACGTAAAAATACACAAACCTAACCTAACCTGACCTGACCTGACCTGACCTGACCTGACCTGACCTGACCTGACCTGACCTGACCTGACCTGACCTGACTTGACCTGACCTTACCTGACCTGACCTGACCTGACCTGACCTGACCTGACCTGACCTGACCTGACCTGACCTGACCTGACCTGACCTGACCTGACCTAACCTGACCTAACCTAACCTAACCTAACCTAACCTAACCTAACCTAACCTAACCTAACCTAACCTAACCTAACCTAACCTAACCTAACCTAACCTAACCTAACCCAACCCAACCCAACCCAACCTAACCTAAGCTGACGTAACCCAACACATGCTAACCTAACTATTAGTTACTTCTGACGTATTGCAATGTTGTCAAAAATAACCGTACCGTGCGTAACATAAGTTAGGCGTGCCGAAACGTGACATATAGATCACGCGTGCTCAAGCGTGACAGCGTGTCTATGCGTGACCTAACGCTCCCGTCGTGACAAGGGATCATCATAAGTGTCGTAATATGACGAAGATTTACAAAGCGTGACCATGCGTGACAAAGCGTGACTATTCGTGACAAAGCGTGACTAGGCGTGATTTACTGTAAAGGCTTGAAGATATGTGGCCAGAAGTGTCGGAAGATGACGAATTATGCAAAGCGTGACCATGCGTGACTAAGCTTGACTAAGCGTGACTTTGCGTGATTTACTGTAAAGGCGTGACGAAATGTGGCCAGTATATTCGAAAAATGAGAGATTTAAACAAAGCGTGACCATGCGTGACAAAGCGTGACTAAGCGTGACTTTGCGTGATTTACTGTAAAGGCTTGAAGATATGTGGCCAGAAGTGTCGGAAGATGAATTATAC